>NC_056733.1:90979797-90998008 GCF_019279795.1 Protopterus annectens
TTTTTAAAATTTTGGCCAAAATTTGGGCCCTTGGGGTTAAAAAATACGGTAAAATCACGTAATGTGAGAGATGTAGCTCAGCAAGCCGAAAATACAGTCAGAAAACCTACTAATCCAGTGGGTAAGATTGAAGCAAGCTGGAAGGATCATTCAGTGAAGGACAAAGAAAAATTGACCCATATGGACTTGGTGACAGTGTTATATCCTGGGCTGGGATATTCCCAGCCTATGGAGCAGTCAAATCAATTTGGGAACTGAGGAAATTGTCAAAACTCCTCAAGTAATGAGCAATGTGACTTTTCCGCTCTTGAATTGGTGACTGATGAAATGAATGCAATGAGAACAGTTGTATTACAGAACCGAATGGCTCTGACTTCACCCTAGCAGCAGAGGTGGTACTTGGCGCTTATCAAAGAAGAATGCTGTGCGTACATTCCAGACAACCAGCATGAAATCAATGATCACCTGGAGGTAATACAGCAGGTGTCAGCAATGGCAGAACCAGGCCCAAACCCACTGACGGACTTTTTCCAGAATCTGTTTGGGGGTGGGGTTCCATCCTTATGAACATTCTGATTGCAATTTGTGTAGTACTGCTCATAATTGGAGCATGTGTCTGCTGCGGGATACCCTGTGTGAAAAAATTAGTTAAAGGCTTAGTTGATGTATCAGTGACTGAAACTATGTACCAAGATATGGAATTGAATTTGTTGATACCAAGTGAAAGCCTATTTGAAATATAAAACAAATGACTTACTTAGCTGAAAGCCCTTGAAAGGGAAAGGCTGAGGAATGAAATAATATTGTTTATGTTTCAAATAGAATAAAATGCATTAACAGGAGGGAGAATGTTAGAAAAATCTATACATGCTGCTTAGAAAATATATTTACAATGTATGCTGCCTAGAAAATATATTTACAATGTATGCTGCTTAGGAAGATGTGTATTCAAACATTCAAACATATATAAGTTGTGTGGTCAAATATATAGAGAAATGTGTGCTTTAGTTAGGAATAAATGTACTTAAATCCATAATAGAGAACAAAGTTTGAAAAGTAGTATATAATGCATTTAATTCTGTCTTACTAGAATAATATTACAAATAAACTTGCATATTATTGCTTGAAGCCCAAGCTGCAGTGCTAACAGAAATTTGGCCTTGGCAGCTTGCAAGCACAACCTGGCACATGTCTTTCAAGTAAAGATTATTTTGCAAAGTTAGAAAATAATAAATCTGTTCGCATGTGTATCTTCTGCCTGCCTCCACCAGAAGAATAGCCTTGTGCACTATCTCTGATAGTGCAGCTGGTGAACAAGAAAGACAAAGAAAGGCATTAAAGAAGACATACATCTATTGTATTTGAACTAATCTAAGAGCCTTGAATTGGCTACATCCTCAGGAGGTCATCGTGACTGACCAGCTGCTTGCAAGGCTGTAACATTCTCATGGGAAAAAGACTTTTTGAAAAACACAATGTCAGAACTTTTTCATAAGTTAATATGATGTAAAGACCCTGTCACTGACCACGCCAGTGAGGTGGGCAAAACTGATAATGACATGTATAAAACAGGTGCCCTCTGTGAATAAACTAGTCAAAATTCTGTACAACTTTGTGTATGGTTTTTTGCCTCCTAATGTACATTAGAGTTTGAGATATTCGAGTTCTCCTGCATTATTGTTTGTTATTGATTGACATTGTTTTTGAATAACTCAATGATTTTTACAGTCTGACTCTAACAAATTTATTTAACAAGATCTATTACTTATGTGTGAGACTTTCCATAGTGTGGGAACATAACTTTCTGACAGAGATCTGTTAATTATGTGTGAGACTTTCCATAGTGTTGGAACATAACTTTCTGACAGAGATCTGTTAATTATGTGTGAGACTTTCCATAGTGTGGGAACATAACTTTCTGACAGAGATCTGTTAATTATGTGTGAGACTTTCCATAGTGTGGGAACATAACTTTCTGACAGAGATCTGTTAATTATGTGTGAGACTTTCCATAGTGTGGGAACATAACTTTCTGACAGAGATCTGTTAATTATGTGTGAGACTTTCCATAGTGTGGGAACATAACTTTCTGACAGAGATCTGTTAATTATGTGTGAGACTTTCCATAGTGTGGGAACATAACTTTCTGACAGAGATCTGTTAATTATTGTGTGACAGTTTCCATAGTGTGGGAACATAACTTTCTGACAGAGATCTGTTAATTATGTGTGAGACTTTCCATAGTGTGGGAACATAACTTTCTGACAGAGATCTGTTAATTATGTGTGAGACTTTCCATAGTGTGGGAACATAACTTTCTGACAGAGATCTGTTAATTATGTGTGAGACTTTCCATAGTGTGGGAACATAACTTTCTGACAGAGATCTGTTAATTATGTGTGAGACTTTCCATATTGTGGGAACATAACTTTCTGACAGAGATCTGTTAATTATGTGTGAGACTTTCCATAGTGTGGGAACATAACTTTCTGACAGAGATCTGTTAATTATGTGTGAGACTTTCCATAGTGTGGGAACATAACTTTCTGACAGAGATCTGTTAATTATGTGTGAGACTTTCCATAGTGTGGGAACATAACTTTCTGACAGAGATCTGTTAATTATGTGTGAGACTTTCCATAGTGTGGGAACATGACTTTCTGACAGAGATCTGTTAATTATGTGTGAGACTTTCCATAGTGTGGGAACATAACTTTCTGACAGAGATCTGTTAATTATGTGTGAGACTTTCCATAGTATGGCAACATAACTTTCTGACAGAGATCTGTTAATTATGTGTGAGACTTTCCATAGTGTGGGAACATAACTTTCTGACAGAGATCTGTTAATTATGTGTGAGACTTTCCATAGTGTGGGAACATAACTTTCTGACAGAGATCTGTTAATTATGTGTGAGACTTTCCATAGTGTGGGAACATAACTTTCTGACAGAGATCAGTTAATTATGTGTGAAACTTTCCATAGTGTGGGAGCAAAACTTTCTGACAGAGATCTGTTAATTATGTGTGAGACTTTCCATAGTGTGGGAACATAACTTTCTGACAGAGATCTGATAATTATGTGTGAGACTTTCCATAGTGTGGGAACATAACTTTCTGACAGAGATCTGTTAATTATGTGTGAGACTTTCCATAGTGTGGGAACATAACTTTCTGACAGTGATCTGTTAATTATGTGTGAGACTTTCCATAATGTGGGAACATAACTTTCTGACAGAGATCTGTTAATTATGTGTGAGACTTTCCATAGTGTGGGAACATAACTTTCTGACAGAGATCTGTTAATTATGTGTGAGACTTTCCATAGTGTGGGAACATAACTTTCTGACAGAGATCTGTTAATTATGTGTGAGACTTTCCATAGTGTGGGAACATAACTTTCTGACAGAGATCTGTTAATTATGTGTGAGACTTTCCATAGTGTGGGAACATAACTTTCTGACAGAGATCTGTTAATTATGTGTGAGACTTTCCATAGTGTGGGAACATAACTTTCTGACAGAGATATGTTAATTATGTGTGAGACTTTCCATAGTGTGGGAACATAACTTTCTGACAGAGATCTGTTAATTATGTGTGAGACTTTCCATAGTGTGGGAACATAACTTTCTGACAGAGATCTGTTAATTATGTGTGAGACTTTCCATAATGTGGGAACATAACTTTCTGACAGAGATCTGTTAATTATGTGTGAGACTTTCCATAGTGTGGGAACATAACTTTCTGACAGAGATCTGTTAATTATGTGTGAGACTTTCCATAGTGTGGGAACATAACTTTCTGACAGAGATCTGTTAATTATTTGTGAGACTTTCCATAGTGTGGGAACATAACTTTCTGACAGAGATCTGTTAATTATGTGTGAGACTTTCCATAGTGTGGGAACATAACTTTCTGACAGAGATCTGTTAATTATGTGTGAGACTTTCCATAGTGTGGGAACATAACTTTCTGACAGAGATCTGTTAATTATGTGTGAGACTTTCCATAGTGTGGGAACATAACTTTCTGACAGAGATCTGTTAATTATGTGTGAGACTTTCCATAGTGTGGGAACATAACTTTCTGACAGAGATGTGTTAATTATGTGTGAGACTTTCCATAGTGTGGGAACATAACTTTCTGACAGAGATCTGTTAATTATGTGTGAGACTTTCCATAGTGTGGGAACATAACTTTCTGACAGAGATCTGTTAATTATGTGTGAGACTTTCCATAGTGTGGGAACATAACTTTCTGACAGAGATCTGTTAATTATGTGTGAGACTTTCCATAGTGTGGGAACATAACTTTCTGACAGAGATCTGTTAATTATGTGTGAGACTTTCCATAGTGTGGGAACATAACTTTCTGACAGAGATCTGTTAATTATGTGTGAGACTTTCCATAGTCTGGGAACATAACTTTCTGACAGAGATCTGTTAATTATGTGTGAGACTTTCCATAGTGTGGGAACATAACTTTCTGACAGAGATCTGTTAATTATGTGTGAGACTTTCCATAGTGTGGGAACATAACTTTTTGACAGAGATCTGTTAATTATGTGTGAGACTTTCCATAGTGTCGGAACATAACTTTCTGACAGAGATCTGTTAATTATGTGTGAGACTTTCCATAGTGTGGGAACATAACTTTCTGACAGAGATCTGTTAATTATGTGTGAGACTTTCCATAGTGTGGGAACATAACTTTCTGACAGAGATCTGTTAATTATGTGTGAGACTTTCCATAGTGTGGGAACATAACTTTCTGACAGAGATCTGTTAATTATGTGTGAGACTTTCCATAGTGTGGGAACATAACTTTCTGACAGAGATCTGTTAATTATGTGTGAGACTTTCCATAGTGTGGGAACATAACTTTCTGACAGAGATCTGTTAATTATGTGTGAGACTTTCCATAGTGTGGGAACATAACTTTCTGACAGAGATCTGTTAATTATGTGTGAGACTTTCCATAGTGTGGGAACATAACTTTCTGACAGAGATCTGTTAATTATGTGTGAGACTTTCCATAGTGTGGGAACATAACTTTCTGACAGAGATCTGTTAATTATGTGTGAGACTTTCCATAGTGTGGGAACATAACTTTCTGACAGAGATCTGTTAATTATGTGTGAGACTTTCCATAGTGTGGGAACATAACTTTCTGACAGAGATCTGTTAATTATGTGTGAGACTTTCCATAGTGTGGGAACATAACTTTCTGACAGAGATCTGTTAATTATGTGTGAGACTTTCCATAGTGTGGGAACATAACTTTCTGACAGAGATCTGTTAATTATGTGTGAGACTTTCCATAGTGTGGGAACATAACTTTCTGACAGAGATCTGTTAATTATGTGTGAGACTTTCCATAGTGTGGGAACATAACTTTCTGACAGAGATCTGTTAATTATGTGTGAGACTTTCCATAGTGTGGGAACATAACTTTCTGACAGAGATCTGTTAATTATGTGTGAGACTTTCCATAGTGTGGGAACATAACTTTCTGACAGAGATCTGTTAATTATGTGTGAGACTTTCCATAGTGTGGGAACATAACTTTCTGACAGAGATCTGTTAATTATGTGTGAGACTTTCCATAGTGTGGGAACATAACTTTCTGACAGAGATCTGTTAATTATGTGTGAGACTTTCCATAGTGTGGGAACATAACTTTCTGACAGAGATCTGTTAATTATGTGTGAGACTTTCCATAGTGTGGGAACATAACTTTCTGACAGAGATCTGTTAATTATGTGTGAGACTTTCCATAGTGTGGGAACATAACTTTCTGACAGAGATCTGTTAATTATGTGGGAGACTTTCCATAGTGTGGGAACATAACTTTCTGACAGAGATCTGTTAATTATGTGTGAGACTTTCCATAGTGTGGGAACATAACTTTCTGACAGAGATCTGTTAATTATGTGTGAGACTTTCCATAGTGTGGGAACATAACTTTCTGACAGAGATCTGTTAATTATGTGTGAGACTTTCCATAGTGTGGGAACATAACTTTCTGACAGAGATCTGTTAATTATGTGTGAGACTTTCCATAGTGTGGGAACATAACTTTCTGACAGAGATCTGTTAATTATGTGTGAGACTTTCCATAGTGTGGGAACATAACTTTCTGACAGAGATATGTTAATTATGTGTGAGACTTTCCATAGTGTGGGAACATAACTTTCTGACAGAGATCTGTTAATTATGTGAGACTTTCCATAGTGTGGGAACATAACTTTCTGACAGAGATCTGTTAATTATGTGTGAGACTTTCCATAGTGTGGGAACATAACTTTCTGACAGAGATCTGTTAATTATGTGTGAGACTTTCCATAGTGTGGGAACATAACTTTCTGACAGAGATCTGTTAATTATGTGTGAGACTTTCCATAGTGTGGGAACATAACTTTCTGACAGAGATCTGTTAATTATGTGTGAGACTTTCCATAGTGTGGGAACAAAACTTTCTGACAGAGATCTGTTAATTATGTGTGAGACTTTCCATAGTGTGGGACCATAACTTTCAGACAGAGATCTGTTAATTATGAGTGAGACTTTCCATAGTGTGGGAACATAACTTTCTGACAGAGATCTGTTAATTATGTGTGAGACTTTCCATAGTGTGGGAACATAACTTTCTGACAGAGATCTGTTAATTATGTGTGAGACTTTCCATAGTGTGGGAACATAACTTTCTGACAGAGATCTGTTAATTATGTGTGAGACTTTCCATAGTGTGGGAACATAACTTTCTGACAGAGATCTGTTAATTATGTGTGAGACTTTCCATAGTGTGGGAACATAACTTTCTGACAGAGATCTGTTAATTATGTGTGAGACTTTCCATAGTGTGGGAACATAACTTTCTGACAGAGATCTGTTAATTATGTGTGAGACTTTCCATAGTGTGGGAACATAACTTTCTGACAGAGATCTGTTAATTATGTGTGAGACTTTCCATAGTGTGGGAACATATCTTTCTGACAGAGATCTGTTAATTATGTGTGAGACTTTCCATAGTGTGGGAACATAACTTTCTGACAGAGATCTGTTAATTATGTGTGAGACTTTCCATAGTGTGGGAACATAACTTTCTGACAGAGATCTGTTAATTATGTGTGAGACTTTCCATAGTGTGGGAACATAACTTTCTGACAGAGATCTGTTAATTATGTGTGAGACTTTCCATAGTGTGGGAACATAACTTTCTGACAGAGATCTGTTAATTATGTGTGAGACTTTCCATAGTGTGGGAACATAACTTTCTGACAGAGATCTGTTAATTATGTGTGAGACTTTCCATAGTGTGGGAACATAACTTTCTGACAGAGATCTGTTAATTATGTGTGAGACTTTCCATAGTGTGGGAACATAACTTTCTGACAGAGATCTGTTAATTATGTGTGAGACTTTCCATAGTGTGGGAACATAACTTTCTGACAGAGATCTGTTAATTATGTGTGAGACTTTCCATAGTGTGGGAACATAACTTTCTGACAGAGATCTGTTAATTATGTGTGAGACTTTCCATAGTGTGGGAACATAACTTTCTGACAGAGATCTGTTAATTATGTGTGAGACTTTCCATAGTGTGGGAACATAACTTTCTGACAGAGATCTGTTAATTATGTGTGAGACTTTCCATAGTGTGGGAACATAACTTTCTGACAGAGATCTGTTAATTATGTGTGAGACTTTCCATAGTGTGGGAACATAACTTTCTGACAGAGATCTGTTAATTATGTGTGAGACTTTCCATAGTGTGGGAACATAACTTTCTGACAGAGATCTGTTAATTATGTGTGAGACTTTCCATAGTGTGGGAACATAACTTTCTGACAGAGATCTGTTAATTATGTGTGAGACTTTCCATAGTGTGGGAACATAACTTTCTGACAGAGATCTGTTAATTATGTGTGAGACTTTCCATAGTGTGGGAACATAACTTTCTGACAGAGATCTGTTAATTATGTGTGAGACTTTCCATAGTGTGGGAACATAACTTTCTGACAGAGATCTGTTAATTATGTGTGAGACTTTCCATAGTGTGGGAACATAACTTTCTGACAGAGATCTGTTAATTATGTGTGAGACTTTCCATAGTGTGGGAACATAACTTTCTGACAGAGATCTGTTAATTATGTGTGAGACTTTCCATAGTGTGGGAACATAACTTTCTGACAGAGATCTGTTAATTATGTGTGAGACTTTCCATAGTGTGGGAACATAACTTTCTGACAGAGATCTGTTAATTATGTGTGACACTTTCCATAGTGTGGGAACATAACATTCTGAAAGAGATCTGTTAATTATGTGTGAGACTTTCCATAGTGTGGGAACATAACTTTCTGACAGAGATCTGTTAATTATGTGTGAGACTTTCCATAGTGTGGGAACATAACTTTCTGACAGAGATCTGTTAATTATGTGTGAGACTTTCCATAGTGTGGGAACATAACTTTCTGACAGAGATCTGTTAATTATGTGTGAGACTTTCCATAGTGTGGGAACTTAACTTTCTGACAGAGATCTGTTAATTATGTGTGAGACTTTCCATAGTGTGGGAACATAACTTTCTGACAGAGATCTGTTAATTATGTGTGAGACTTTCCATAGTGTGGGAACATAACTTTCTGACAGAGATCTGTTAATTATGTGTGAGACTTTCCATAGTGTGGGAACATAACTTTCTGACAGAGATCTATTAATTATGTGTGAGACTTTCCATAATGTGGGAACATAACTTTCTGACAGAGATCTGTTAATTATGTGTCAGACTTTCCATAGTGTGGGAACATAACTTTCTGACAGAGATCTGTTAATTATGTGTGAGACTTTCCATAGTGTGGGAACATAACTTTCTGAGAGAGATCTGTTAATTATGTGTGAGACTTTCCATAGTGTGGGAACATAACTTTCTGACAGAGATCTGTTAATTATGTGTGAGACTTTCCATAGTGTGGGAACATAACTTTCTGACAGAGATCTGTTAATTATGTGTGAGACTTTCCATAGTGTGGGAACATAACTTTCTGACAGAGATCTGTTAATTATGTGTGAGACTTTCCATAGTGTGGGAACATAACTTTCTGACAGAGATCTGTTAATTATGTGTGAGACTTTCCATAGTGTGGGAACATAACTTTCTGACAGAGATCTGTTAATTATGTGTGAGACTTTCCATAGTGTGGGAACATAACTTTCTGACAGAGATCTGTTAATTATGTGTGAGACTTTCCATAGTGTGGGAACATAACTTTCTGACAGAGATCTGTTAATTATGTGTGAGACTTTCCATAGTGTGGGAACATAACTTTCTGACAGAGATCTGTTAATTATGTGTGAGACTTTCCATAGTGTGGGAACATATCTTTCTGACAGAGATCTGTTAATTATGTGTGAGACTTTCCATAGTGTGGGAACATAACTTTCTGACAGAGATCTGTTAATTATGTGTGAGACTTTCCATAGTGTGGGAACATAACTTTCTGACAGAGATCTGTTAATTATGTGTGAGACTTTCCATAGTGTGGGAACATAACTTTCTGACAGAGATCTGTTAATTATGTGTGAGACTTTCCATAGTGTGGGAACATAACTTTCTGACAGAGATCTGTTAATTACGTGTGAGACTTTCCATAGTGTGGGAACATAACTTTCTGACAGAGATCTGTTAATTATGTGTGAGACTTTCCATAGTGTGGGAACATAACTTTCTGACAGAGATCTGTTAATTATGTGTGAGACTTTCCATAGTGTGGGAACATAACTTTCTGACAGAGATCTGTTAATTATGTGTGAGACTTTCCATAGTGTGGGAACATAACTTTCTGACAGAGATCTGTTAATTATGTGTGAGACTTTCCATAATGTGGGAACATAACTTTCTGACAGAGATCTGTTAATTATGTGTGAGACTTTCCATAGTGTGGGAACATAACTTTCTGACAGAGATCTGTTAATTATGTGTGAGACTTTCCATAGTGTGGGAACATAACTTTCTGACAGAGATCTGTTAATTATGTGTGAGACTTTCCATAGTGTGGGAACATAACTTTCTGACAGAGATCTGTTAATTATGTGTGAGACTTTCCATAGTGTGGGAACATAACTTTCTGACAGAGATCTGTTAATTATGTGTGAGACTTTCCATAGTGTGGGAACATAACTTTCTGACAGAGATCTGTTAATTATGTGTGAGACTTTCCATAGTGTGGGAACATAGCTTTCTGACAGAGATCTGTTAATTATGTGTGAGACTTTCCATAGTGTGGGAACATAACTTTCTGACAGAGATCTGTTAATTATGTGTGAGACTTTCCATAGTGTGGGAACATAACTTTCTGACAGAGATCTGTTAATTATGTGTGAGACTTTCCATAGTGTGGGAACATAACTTTCTGACAGAGATCTGTTAATTATGTGTGAGACTTTCCATAGTGTGGGAACATAACTTTCTGACAGAGATCTGTTAATTATGTGTGAGACCTTCCATAGTGTTGGAACATAACTTTCTGACAGAGATCTGTTAATTATGTGTGAGACTTTCCATAGTGTGGGAACATAACTTTCTGACAGAGATCTGTTAATTATGTGTGAGACTTTCCATAGTGTGGGAACATAACTTTCTGACAGAGATCTGTTAATTATGTGTGAGACTTTCCATAGTGTGGGAACATAACTTTCTGACAGAGATCTGTTAATTATGTGTGAGACTTTCCATAGTGTGGGAACATAACTTTCTGACAGAGATCTGTTAATTATGTGTGAGACTTTCCATAGTGTGGGAACATAACTTTCTGACAGAGATCTGTTAATTATGTGTGAGACTTTCCATAGTGTGGGAACATAACTTTCTGACAGAGATCTGTTAATTATGTGTGAGACTTTCCATAGTGTGGGAACATAACTTTCTGACAGAGATCTGTTAATTATGTGTGAGACTTTCCATAGTGTGGGAACATAACTTTCTGACAGAGATCTGTTAATTATGTGTGAGACTTTCCATAGTGTGGGAACATAACTTTCTGACAGAGATCTGTTAATTATGTGTGAGACTTTCCATAGTGTGGGAACATAACTTTCTGACAGAGATCTGTTAATTATGTGTGAGACTTTCCATAGTGTGGGAACATAACTTTCTGACAGAGATCTGTTAATTATGTGTGAGACTTTCCATAGTGTGGGAACATAACTTTCTGACAGAGATCTGTTAATTATGTGTGAGACTTTCCATAGTGTGGGAACATAACTTTCTGACAGAGATCTGTTAATTATGTGTGAGACTTTCCATAGTGTGGGAACATCACTTTCTGACAGAGATCTGTTAATTATGTGTGAGACTTTCCATAGTGTGGGAACATAACTTTCTGACAGAGATCTGTTAATTATGTGTGAGACTTTCCATAGTGTGGGAACATAACTTTCTGACAGAGATCTGTTAATTATGTGTGAGACTTTCCATAGTGTGGGAACATAACTTTCTGACAGAGATCTGTTAATTACGTGTGAGACTTTCCATAGTGTGGGAACATAACTTTCTGACAGAGATCTGTTAATTATGTGTGAGACTTTCCATAGTGTGGGAACATAACTTTCTGACAGAGATCTGTTAATTATGTGTGAGACTTTCCATAGTGTGGGAACATAACTTTCTGACAGAGATCTGTTAATTATGTGTGAGACTTTCCATAGTGTGGGAACATAACTTTCTGACAGAGATCTGTTAATTATGTGTGAGACTTTCCATAGTGTGGGAACATAACTTTCTGACAGAGATCTGTTAATTATGTGTGAGACTTTCCATAGTGTGGGAACATAACTTTCTGACAGAGATCTGTTAATTATGTGTGAGACTTTCCATAGTGTGGGAACATAACTTTCTGACAGAGATCTGTTAATTATGTGTGAGACTTTCCATAGTGTGGGAACATAACTTTCTGACAGAGATCTGTTAATTATGTGTGAGACTTTCCATAGTGTGGGAACATAACTTTCTGACAGAGATCTGTTAATTATGTGTGAGACTTTCCATAGAGTGGGAACACAACTTTCTGACAGAGATCTGTTAATTATGTGTGAGACTTTCCATAGTGTGGGGACATAACTTTCTGACAGAGATCTGTTAATTATGTGTGAGACTTTCCATAGAGTGGCAACATAACTTTCTGACAGAGATCTGTTAATTATGTGTGAGACTTTCCATAGTGTGGGAACATAACTTTCTGACAGAGATCTGTTAATTATGTGTGAGACTTTCCATAGTGTGGGAACATAACTTTCTGACAGAGATCTGTTAATTATGTGTGAGACTTTCCATAGTGTGGGAACATAACTTTCTGACAGAGATCTGTGAATTTTGTGTGAGAATTCCAATGTGTGGGAACATAACTTTCTGACAGAGATCTGTTAATTATGTTTGAGACTTTCCATAGTGTGGGAACATAACTTTCTGACAGAGATCTGTTAATTATGTGTGAGACTTTCCATAGTGTGGGAACATAACCTTCTGACAGAGATATGTTAATTATGTGTGAGACTTTCCATAGTGTGGGAACATAACTTTCTGACAGAGAGCTGTTAATTATGTGTGAGACTTTCCATAGTGTGGGGACATAACTTTCTGACAGAGATCTGTTAATTATGTGTGAGACTTTCCATAGTGTGGGAACATAACTTTCTGACAGAGATCTGTTAATTATGTGTGAGACTTTCCATAGTGTGGGAACATAACTTTCTGACAGAGATCTGTTAATTATGTGTGAGACTTTCCATAGTGTGGGAACATAACTTTCTGACAGAGATCTGTTAATTATGTGTGAGACTTTCCATAGTGTGGGAACATAACTTTCTGACAGAGATCTGTTAATTATGTGTGAGACTTTCCATAGTGTGGGAACATAACTTTCTGACAGAGATCTGTTAATTATGTGTGAGACTTTCCATAGTGTGGGAACATAACTTTCTGACAGAGATCTGTTAATTATGTGTGAGACTTTCCATAGTGTGGGAACATAACTTTCTGACAGAGATCTGTTAATTATGTGTGAGACTTTCCATAGTGTGGGAACATAACTTTCTGACAGAGATCTGTTAATTATGTGTGAGACTTTCCATAGTGTGGGAACATAACTTTCTGACAGAGATCTGTTAATTATGTGTGAGACTTTCCATAGTGTGGGAACATAACTTTCTGACAGAGATCTGTTAATTATGTGTGAGACTTTCCATAGTGTGGGAACATAACTTTCTGACAGAGATCTGTTAATTATGTGTGAGACTTTCCATAGTGTGGGAACATAACTTTCTGACAGAGATCTGTTAATTATGTGTGAGACTTTCCATAGTGTGGGAACATAACTTTCTGACAGAGATCTGTTAATTATGTGTGAGACTTTCCATAGTGTGGGAACATAACTTTCTGACAGAGATCTGTTAATTATGTGTGAGACTTTCCATAGTGTGGGAACATAACTTTCTGACAGAGATCTGTTAATTATGTGTGAGACTTTCCATAGTGTGGGAACATAACTTTCTGACAGAGATCTGTTAATTATGTGTGAGACTTTCCATAGTGTGGGAACATAACTTTCTGACAGAGATCTGTTAATTATGTGTGAGACTTTCCATAGTGTGGGAACATAACTTTCTGACAGAGATCTGTTAATTATGTGTGAGACTTTCCATAGTGTGGGAAAATAACTTTCTGACAGAGATCTATTAATTATGTGTGAGACTTTCCATAGTGTGGGAACATAACTTTCTGACAGAGATCTGTTAATTATGTGTGAGACTTTCCATAGTGTGGGAACATAACTTTCTGACAGAGATCTGTTAATTATGTGTGAGACTTTCCATAGTGTGGGAACATAACTTTCTGACAGAGATCTGTTAATTATCTGAGACTTTCCATAGTGTGGGAACATAACTTTCTGACAGAGATCTGTTAATTATGTGTGAGACTTTCCATAGTGTGGGAACATAACTTTCTGACAGAGATCTGTTAATTATGTGTGAGACTTTCCATAGTGTGGGAACATAACTTTCTGACAGAGATCTGTTAATTATGTGTGAGACTTTCCATAGTGTGGGAGCATAACTTTCTGACAGAGATCTGTTAATTATGTGTGAGACTTTCCATAGTGTGGGAACATAACTTTCTGACAGAGATCTGTTAATTATGTGTGAGACTTTCCATAGTGTGGGAACATAACTTTCTGACAGAGATCTGTTAATTATGTGTGAGACTTTCCATAGTGTGGGAACATAACTTTCTGACAGAGATCTGTTAATTATGTGTGAGACTTTCCATAGTGTGGGAACATAACTTTCTGACAGAGATCTGTTAATTATGTGTCAGACTTTCCATTGTGTGGGAACATAACTTTCTGACAGAGATCTGTTAATTATGTGTCAGACTTTCCATTGTGTGGGGAAATAACTTTCTGACAGAGATCTGTTAATTATGTGTGAGACATTCCATGGTGTGGGAACATAACTTTCTGACAGAGATCTGTTAATTATGTGTCAGACTTTCCATAGTGTGGGAACATAACTTTCTGACAGAGATCTGTTAATTATGTGTGAGACTTTCCATAGTGTGGGAACATAACTTTCTGACAGAGATCTGTTAATTATGTGTGAGACTTTCCATAGTGTGGGAACATAACTTTCTGACAGAGATCTGTTAATTATGTGTGAGACTTTCCATAGTGTGGGAACATAACTTTCTGACAGAGATCTGTTAATTATGTGTGAGACTTTCCATAGTGTGGGAACATAACTTTCTGACAGAGATCTGTTAATTATGTGTGAGACTTTCCATAGTGTGGGAACTTAACTTTCTGACAGAGATCTGTTAATTATGTGTGAGACTTTCCATAGTGTGGGAACATAACTTTCTGACAGAGATCTGTTAATTATGTGTGAGACTTTCCATAGTGTGGGAACATAACTTTCTGACAGAGATCTGTTAATTATGTGTGAGACTTTCCATAGTGTGGGAACATAACTTTCTGACAGAGATCTGTTAATTATGTGTGAGACTTTCCATAGTGTGGGAACATAACTTTCTGACAGAGATCTGTTAATTATGTGTGAGACTTTCCATAGTGTGGGAACATAACTTTCTGACAGAGATCTGTTAATTATGTGTGAGACTTTCCATAGTGTGGGAACATAACTTTCTGACAGAGATCTGTTAATTATGTGTGACACTTTCCATAGTGTCCGAACATAACATTCTGAAAGAGATCTGTTAATTATGTGTGACACTTTCCATAGTGTGGGAACATAACTTTCTGACATAGATCTGTTAATTATGTGTGAGACTTTCCATAGTGTGGGAACATAACTTTCTGACAGAGATCTGTTAATTATGTGTGACACTTTCCATAGTGTGGGGACATAACTTTCTGACAGAGATCTGTAAATTATTTGTGAGACTTTCCATAGTGTGGGAACATAACTTTATGACAGAGATCTGTTAATTATGTTCATAGGTTCATAGGTTCATAGGTTCATAGGTTCATACTAGGCTATCTGCCCGAGGGCATTTACAAGCCTAGCCCATCGTTTTGTGGCTTACGCCACCCCTTTAGTATGGGGAACTATACCCATTATTTTGCTGTGCCTCTGTCGAGCAGTGACACTGAGGTAATCCCTGGGGTATATCTGCGATCTCCCATCCATTGGTCAAGATTTCTCTTGAACAAGGCCAGCGAGGTGCTCTGCCTCACATATACCGGGATTTTGTTCCACAGCATAGGGAGTCTTTGGGTGATGAATCTATCCCTCCAGCACGTCCTATTAATAGCCATGTCGAGGTTTAAGTCTCCCGCCCTTGTGGCTCTGATGGATCTAGATTTTTTGAGGTGAAGCATATTCATCAAATCTGGGTTTGACATGGCCTTGTATGTTAGGCAAAGGTCACCTCTGAGCAAGCGGTAAGCGACTGAATAGAGCTGGAGTTCTTTCAGTCGGCCAGCATAGGACAGATTTTTGAGACCCTTTATCCTTTTGGTGAAGAACTTTTGTGGCCTCTCCAGCTGCTGCAAGTGTCGGGTCAGATACATTCCGAATGGGGCATTGTACTCAATCATTGGTCTGATGAGTGATGAGTAGAGGGAGACAATGACCTCCCTTGATCTAGATGAGAATCCCTTCATGATAAGGTGGGCAATGTAGAAGGTCTTCCTAACTACTTTAGCTACATGGGTGTCGAATGACAGACTACTATCAACCTGGGTCCCCAGGTCCCTGATAACTTCTTTTGTGCTCAGTGGATTGCCACCTATTTGGTAGCTAGGGGTAACCTTGTTTTTCCCGAAGGGTATGACTATGCATTTTTTGGCATTTAACTTTAGGCCATGGCTCTGGCACCAGTTATCCATTTCTGTGAGACCCTTCTGAAGGATATCTGTGTCAGATGTGTTTTCTACTATGGCGCAGTTTGCAGTCATCTGCAAACTTTGTCAGCCATAACCCTCCTGTGTTTGCTTGTACTTCGGAGAAGTAGATGCCAAACAAGAGTGGGCCCAGGACTGAGCCCTGTGGGACACCACTTGTGACAGGCTTTGAGTCTGACATGGCGCCAGCAACTCTGACCCTGTGGGTTCTGTCACTCAGCCAGTTTGCAACCCATCTTGTGATGTATGGGTTAATATTTAAGCTGATGAGTTTATCAATGATACCCGAGTGGGGTATTGTATCGAAGGCCTTCGCCAGATCGAGGTAGGCTGTATGGACTGCCTTTCCCTCATCAATGGCTTTGGTGACTGTTTCGAAACAGTCAACCAAGTTTAAAAGCATGATCTGCCTTTGACAAAGCCAAACTGGGTTGGATCCAAAGTCTGCAAATTCCCTATGTCTTTATTTATGAGGTCCATTATGATCCTCTCCATGGCTTTGCAGATAAGGCTTGTCAAGCTAATGGGCCGGTAATTTCCAGGGTCGGTGGAGGCACCGCCTTTGTGAAGTGGGACCACAGTTGCAGTGCACCACTCCCTGGGTACATATCCAGAGGTAAGACTTTGATTAAACAGCTGTCCTAGCTGTGGGTTTAATTCCTCATTGAGTTCATGGAGCACACAGCCGGGGACACCATCAGGTCCCATGGATGCTGTGTTTTTTGCTTTGGAGAGAGCAGTTCTCACTTGGGCGTTGGAGATGTTTGGGGGGCTGCAATCATTTGGTATAGATATCTCTCCTTTTGGGGGGGAGGGGGGGGAGTTTGCACTGAACCTGTCAGCCAGTATGTTGGCAATGTCCATAGGATCAGTAATCTTCACATCATTTTGAACTAGTTCTGAGCATATCTGGGAGTTTCCTCCCAGGTTTCTAACATAGCTAAAGAAGGCCTTATGATTGTCTTTTGAGTCTTTAGCTATTTTTCTCTCAAAATTTGCTTTGGATGATTTTATGAGAGCTCTTAGTTTTTTACTTATAGTGATCAAGGGTGTCTTACCTTTTAAGGATTTTGCTCTATCTTGTAGTAGCTTCCTCCTTTTGTTGTAGAGTTTGTTTATGGCTGGGGTCCACCAGACTGGGCGCTTGCCTTTGGTACAAAGAGTCTTTGTTTTGCTTGGGATTGCCTTATCCATGCAGTCCTGCAGGTGCTGGTAGAAGGCATTTGTAAGTGATTCAGCGGCTTGTGTACTGTTTTCCGCGCTCGGGGGCCTTAAAGGAGACCACACTAGTCTTTAGAAGTGTGAAGTCGGCTTTCGAGAAGTTCTTTACTGTGGTCTTTTTATTTCAGGTGGGGGTGGGATGAGGACCTCCAGCGAGATTAGTTTGTGATCTGATCTCACCAGTGAGGGGTATACTTCCGGTGTTGAACATTGTGCTCCCATGTTCGTGATGATGAGGTCAAGTATGTTATCTCCTCTTGTGGGGATGGTAACTAGTTGTTCCATGGCATTTGAGTTTATGAATTCCAGGAACTTTTGGGCTAGGGTGTTTGGGCTTGAGTAGTGTTCCCAGTCTATATTAGGGTAATTGAAGTCACCTAGTATGATGGTGTTTGGTGATACATTTATCCCTCTAGTGTTTTCAGGAAGGCCATGTGAGGTTCCTGAGTTTGTGAGGGTGGCCTGTAACATGCTACAAATTTGCCAGGGTTTAAATTTCCCCATGGTTAATTGGGGGACCTTTTGGAAAAGGTTTTTTTTTTCCGGGTTTTGGGGGGGGGAAAAAAAACCGGGG
>NC_056733.1:90998508-91017927 GCF_019279795.1 Protopterus annectens
TATACATGTTTTTGACAAATTCCAAGGAAGGTTTTATGTGACTTAAAATTATTTATAAGTAAATTGAACTTAAAGATGTTTTTTGGTGGGCAGGAAGCTAATTTACCTTCAAAGGAACGTGTAGCCAGTGTTTTTAATCCTCCCTTAGACAACAATTTGATGATATTCGAAAAGATCACAGAAATTCACCTGAGAGGCTTATACAATGAAAGTAGGAAAAGCAAATCAACGTCTTTAGCACAGTTTGATTTGATAACTTTTGTGAAAGTACAAGGTATACGTGTCATGAAGCCCGATAAGGGAAGTGGTGCTGTTTTGATGTATGAAAATGATTACATAGAAAGAATGAATGCTTTACTATCTTCTAAGGACTACAAAAAAGTGTCCCTTAATGAATTCAATCAAGCATACCATAGAATAAGAAATTATTTAAGTGATTTATTCATAGAAGGAACCATTTCCATTGATTTATATCATTATTTATCAATGCCAGCACCCCTTACTCCAGTTTTGTTGATTGTTCGAAACTACATAAAAACATCCAAGCACCACCATTTAGACCTATAATAGATGGACGGAATTCAATAACTTATCCTAGTGCTAAATGGGTTGATGACAAGTTAAAAACATTCCTTAAATCCGAAAGTCAGGTATGCAAAGATTCCTGGCATGTATTAGAGAATTTAAACAACATCCCCTTTGATGCTAATTACATTTTTTTGACAGCTGATATCAGAGATTTGTACACAGTCATTCCTCAAAACATAGGATTGAACTGGGTTCGTGACTTTTTACTACTAAAAAATTGTCCAGGTAACTAAATAGATCTGATAATCTATCTCTTAGAAATAGTATTAGAAAACAACTATTTTTTGTTTCAAAAAGAGATTTATCTACAACAATCTGGAGTGGCAATGGGCTCCCCATGTGGAGGCAGTTTTGCCAACGCAGTGATGGCCTTTTGGGAGCGCACTTTACTTTTCCCACATGATCTTTTTTGTAAAATCATAGTATGGTATACACGTTACCAGGACGATATTTTCATGATTGTGAATGGCACACAAGAAGAAGCTGCACAACTAGTCAAGGAAATGAATTTTTTATCTACTTTTTTGGAATTCACCCACGAGCTTAGTTCGCTTTCCATTAACTTTTTAAATATTAATATTACAAAAGACATACATTTATCACAAAAATATATAGGAAACCGTCATACAGTAATTCCTTTTTACATTTCACCAGTTGCCACCCATTCTTTCAAAAGAAAGGGGTAGTTAAAGGACAGTTTGTCCGAGCATCCCGCATGTGCTCAACAGATGAAGTATTCGAAGATGAATGCTGGCAACTGTGTGAAATGTTTTTCAATAGAGGATATCCTAATCGACTAGTTAGTGCAGTTCTTTGGGAAGTTAAAAATAAGAGGAAACTTGGACTAATAAGTCCGATTTTTAAAGGCACATGTAACAATGTGGCCCAATTACAACAGAATACACTCGCAGTTGAAGAAATTAGCGAGAACAATGGTCTTGACACAATCACTTATAACACAAGTTTCCTTACCCAATTTAACACTTATGCACCACAAATTCGAGGGGTTTTGCAGAACAACTGGGAATGCATTATACAAGACAAACAACTTCATTCTATATTAGGGCCAAAACCCCTAATAGTGTACAAAAAAGCATCTTCAATTAAGAATTTATTAGAGTCCCCTTTAGGAAACTTTAAGGTTAACAAAGGCATGTTTAAATGCGGCCATTGTAAATATTGTAAATTCATTCAAACAGGTTCCACATTCATTGTTAGGGGTATTAAGTATTGCATTAATGATAAATATAGTTGTGACAGTCAAGGGGTGGTTTATCTTGCTAAATGCAAGGATTGTGCTGCATATTATTTTGGAAAGACAGAACGTCAATTAAAGACGCGTATTTATGAACACATATACGCTATTACAAAACACAATCCATCAAATGCCTTGGCTAAGCACATAATGGAAAACAATTCACACAGTTTTTTATTTAATGTAGTGCAACAAGTTCACAAAAATCCTAGGGGTGGTGCATGGTATTTAAAGTTACAAGAACACGAACTTCTTTGGCAATTAAAAACAAACGCCTATACTTTCCCAGGGATTAATGACACGTGTTCCATAAAATGCTTATTAAACATCAAAGCTTTAGATAGATAAAAATAAGCTTTAAACTGCAGTATTTCTATTTGTGTTTTTTAGTTTTAAATTAGTGGTTACAAAAGATGTTTTTTATGTTTTTGGTTGTTTATTGACAACAATAATATTGATTGATTTTTACGTCATGTAAATGCATTTAATACGTAAAGTATAAATGATTTTTAATCATATTCACTAATATGAGAATATATACAATACATATATTTCGATATTGTTAATTTTTGCATTTTATTTTAAGCTGGTTGTTTAAAGGTAAATTAATGCTTTGAGATGATAGTATTTTAAATGTAATAGAGCTTTAAAATTTATGGTTAAAGTAATTGTTTAATTAGAATTAATTTAGTAATAATGGGAGTGGTTTGTGGTATGCGTTAGTGCACCACTTTTAAACTGTAACTTGTCTGAAGAAGTGCACATATTTTGTGCATGAAAGCGCTAACATTCAAGTAAAAATGAATTTTATAACCTTTACCACCTGGACTGGCGTGATTTGTGATCTCCGTGATATATTCTTTTCTGAGTTTTTTCGTTTGTTCCGTTACTTGAGATTAGAGATCAGGCAATAATTTTCCAGATAATTAGGATTCAAAATTGACATTTAAGAATAGTGGTACTTGGTTCTTCCTTTAAAGATGATAGAAAAACAATAGTTCTCAAAGAAGATCTCACAATCTGGAAAATAATCTTATGAAATGACTCAAGGCAAGACAAAATTAGCCTTCTGGGGCAGGAGTGCAGTCTGTAGTAGGGAGGACACATAAGTGAAACAATCTTCATGACCTCATCATAATCAATATTGTTAAATGCATTCCAGGAAAAGTCTGGGTAATCCATGCAAGTATCACTATAAGGCTCAATTTGTGACTCCATGATGAAGGACTACCTCATCTTGATAATCTTACCCATAAAGAATCATAAGGCTTCCTCAGAATAATCAAAGGAAAAAACTATTTCTGATTAGTAAGGCAGGCTGAGCTGTATATTCTATCAACCACCTGGAACAATACATCCAGACAAGCCAATGAAGTTAAAATCTCACTGGACATAAAAGATTCCCTCTTTTGTGAAAATTCTGTCTTGTAAATATCATAGAGCTAATCCAGACAAAGATTATCATTGATAATTTATTTTAAAAAGTTCAAAAAAGATTATCACTGAGAGGGTGCATTCTTCCCACCATATTTGCTCCAACATCCATCCAAGCCAGTTAAATGAATACAACTCATGGTCAAACCATCATTCTTTCCAAGCATCAGGCCTAAGATTCACGCAAGATAGAGCAAGGGTGTTCAAAATATATACTACATTTGTGTTATAAGCCATAGTGAGTAAGCCTGGGTCCATTAGTTTTATTTTATGCATTTGTTAACCAGGTAAGACTCTAGACAGAAGTGTCTCTTTTCAAGGATGACCCAGGAGAACTGCTATAGGTCCCCCACTGTGACCCAGAAAACCCGTAGCATGTATTTAAATTTATTGGAAACACTCACCATCCAACCCACTACCATATTCATGGGTAACTTTAATTGCCTTACTATTAACTGGGAATCCTATATGACACCAAATATACAGGCTCAGAGATTCCTGTATTTTGTAAACACAAACTACCTGGACCAGATTGTCATTACACCAAACAGGGGTGCAACGATGCTGGATCTAGTCCTCACTGATATGGGAGAGGGATGCAATCCCCTACTGTAATGTCTTCCCTGGTAAGGTCAGATCACAAAATGGTCTCCTTTGAAGTAAAAATTAAACCTGGACACCCAACTAACCCTGGAATATTCAGGAACTACTCTAAGGTTAACTTCCTGCTATTAAGTGATAACTTGGCAAAATTTCAAGCTGCCATAAATGCTGAGAACACTGCTGTCTATGCAGAACTGTTTACAGAAACCCTATACAAGCATGTTAATAACTGCAGAGAGGCAGCTGTACCTCCCAGGAAGAAGTACAGAACTAACTCAAAAAACAAACCACCCTGGTGGAATCACAAAATCAATAGGCTGTATAACAAAAGGAAGAACATCTTGGAAAAAATTAGGAGGTGCAGCACCCAGCAAGATAAAAGCACACTCATCAAACTAAACAAACAATTCAGAGGGCAAATAAAGTCTACCAAAGCCAAATTTGAGGTAGGTTTGGCCTCCCAGTCTAAGAACAACCACAAGACATTCTTTAGCTATGTCCGCAACCTCAAAGGTAATACACAATTGTGTGTAGGGCTCATTGTAAATAGAATCACACACACACATATAATATATATATATATATATATATATATATATATATATATATATATATATATATATATATATATATATATGTTCATAGGTTCTTAGGATGATACTAGGCTATTAGCCTGAAGGCTCTTATAATCCTAGCCAAGACTTTCGCCCATGTTCCCTCAAAGTCAGCACCTGTTTTTCCTGTCCAGCAGGGAGACAGGTGGGATCCCAGGGGTGTATTTTCTGTTTCCCATCCAGTCATCCAGGTTCCTCTTAAAGAGGGCTAGTAGGTACTCTGCTTGACATGGAGATGGAGTCTATTCCACAGATGGGGGAGTCTTTGGGACACAAATCTATCCTGCCAACAAGTTCTATTAATGACATAGACCAGGTTAAGGCCTTGAGTGTGGGTTGCATGAGTGGAATTTGTCTTATGAATATGCAGCAGCTCCATTAAGGCTGGGTCTGAAATAGCCTTGTATGCCAGACACAGGTCACCTCTGAGCAGTTTGTATGAGACTGGGTAGAGGGACATGGCGTTTAGCCTATCTGTATAGGATAGGTGTTTGAGACTCTGGATTATAGCCAGAGGATATAGTAAACCTACTGGCCGACAAATTCAGATCCAACTTTACCCCTCTCTCCCCCTTAGCCTTCCCTCGGGAAATACCATGAAATATAACTCGACCTGCTATCACTAGGGAACAGCTCCTTAATGCTCTCTCTAAGGCCAAGAACACTGCATCAATGGGCTTAGACAGTATCCCAGGATGCCTTCTAAATTGCATGAAACATGACCTATCAGGATCTCCAGAACTGCTATTTAACTGTAACCTCCAAACAGGCTTCGGGCCTCATGAATGAAGAACAGTAACAGTCATCCCTCTGCACAAAGGTGGGCCATCTACAGACCCTGGAAACTATAGACCCATAAGTCTCACTAGTCTCATATGCAAGGCCATGGAAAGAATTATAATAGAAATTATCAGTAATGACATAGGAAACCTCCAGACACTGCACCCAAACCGATTTTGTTTCATCAAGGGCATGCCATGCCTATTTAACTTGGTGGACTTCTTTGAGAAGGTCACCAATGCAATGGATGAGGGCAAAATCGTTCATACTGCCTACCTTGACCTGGCCAAGGCATTTGACACAATACTCAGGCACTGTTGACAAACTCAAGAGGTTAGATACAAACCCTAATGTCACCCAGTGGATAGCCAACTGGCTCACTAACAGGACCCACAAAGATAAAATTGGGGAGTCCACATCTACAAAGAAGCCAGTCAAAAGTAGAGTCCCTCAGGGACTGGCCCTTCCTTGGACTGCTCCTTCTTGGCATTTACTTCTGCATACCTCTCAACCTTTTAGATCAAGAAACCTGAACAAAGCCTAAAATAACAGGGGGACAAAGGCCCCAAAACAAGGACAAATTTTAAATATTTCTCTTATAAACATAGAAAGTTGTTAGAATGACAGGTTTTGTATCAACATGCATTTTCTGAAGGATAGTCCAGAACTTGAAATCTAATCCACTGAGAGCAAACTCAGCAGCATTCATGTGTTGACTGAAGTAATCAGTTGATAGTATGCAGTTATCAAGGACACACTTAACAAGCATGTCCCCAATGACTGTGTATATGCCCATGAACCAAAACAGCAACTTTAGACTTTTCACTTCCACATATATAGCTATCTTTGTCTGCCTGTCTGTCTCTATATTTATATTTACATACACACACACCCACACTATGTAGAGAGATATAATATATCATGAATGGTCAAAAAAAAAAAAAAAACAGCAAACACGAAAAGGGTGAACAACACAAAAGCCCTAATATTCATTTATACCACTGTGTGTTTATGAGAGATAAAAATACTTACTTTACTGTGGAGTTTTATTAAGCTTATGAAATACTTTTCAATGTTTTTCTGTTTTGCTTTTTGACTTTCAATCCAATTATCTCCAATAACTGTCGCATTCCTTGTCCTGCTGTTTTCCAACTCATGCATCATAGCTGAATAGGCATGACATTCAGGCCCACTTTTTCATAAGATATAATAAAACAGTATTCTGAATTTGCTTTTTTTCTTAGCCTATGAGCTTATGTAGTTCAGCATTACTAGGAAAGCCCAGGATTCTTCAACAATGCTGTCAAAATTGTATTTCATAATTCTTAGTACCTTGTCAATTTGTCTTAAAACTCAGTGGCATTTTTTTCTGCAAGATACAAGTCTTACTGTTGTTTCCTTATGCAATCTGATGAGGTTTCATAAAGTTACATACTTCATTTTTCTATAAGAAGCCAAATCTTATTGCCAAGTGTTCTTTGACATTCTGCTGAGGTTTCTTAAAAGTACAGCTAATATAATGTTGCACATAAATCAATGTCTTATCTAAGTACTCATTATCAAACCTTAAGGTTTCTAACTTCATATGCAAGTTTAACAACCGCATACCAAGTTTAAAGTACCTTGATACTCACTACACCATTATTTTTGCAGGTTTGGAATGCAATTTTATTTCAGCATTACTACAAAAGAATGTCACCGCCAGATACTATAAATGAAGCTGGAAAATACTTTATTTCTGAACTACTTAACAAACAGTGAATAATTAGTCACTTGATTTTCACATCATAGCATATTATAGTATTATTACAGTTGCCCTTGGCTAGGCTAGATCCTGCTAATGTGTAACTGCATGTTGGGTATTGTACTTGCATTACATAGTTATTATCAGCGTCACACACTATACACAGTACATACTGTCCTAAGTAAATAATACATGCATTATTTACACTGACTAGTCCATTTTTTATTGTATACACAGCCGTCTGATTTCTTGACTCATCTAGCTATGTTTTCAAAGACCATATTACAGTAATGTCGTTCTTTTATCCCAGCTTGCCAGATAGGATCCAGGATCCAGTATGCCAAGAAAGATAAAAGCAACCACGTTTTGTACTAACATACATGGTTAGCACTCATGCCTGGGAACCTCATGATCTACCACAACACCTAGCATTTGTATAATTCAAACAATCTGACTGTGAGAATATTTACAGTGACACAGCCCTCTCTCAAGGGATTCTTTCTAAATAATCTTGCAAAAAATGGAGTAGCTTTGTACTTATCACAAATAAGGAACAGTATATGCATCATTGCCTGGTTTAAAATCTTACAGTATTTAATGCTGCAGGTATGTCTCAAGTAAAACTCTAGTTATAGCAAATGTTTCACTCCATTATCTAAAATGTCTTTCTGGTTATATTAAATGCCTCACCCATTTATTTTATATAGTAATGCTGGGTAATTTTTAAGTAGCAGTTTTACCTTAAATGAGCAATTGAGCTATTTTACTATGTCAGTTACACAACTTTAAATCTACAGCTATTAACTTCAAATCAGTAAGCAACGGGACAAATGATGGTAATTGATTTATTGTTGTGGAGGTTAGTAATGATAATCTGACATGATCCAGAATTACCATTATTTGAAAGATTGTTACTCAGAACTACAAAGAAAAGGAAGATTCAGTGGCCTCAGGAGATTGTCAGAGTACATCCGATTAGCAGCCCAATGCTTTCTAAGTACACCTTTCTGCAGGGGACAAGCAGAATTCACTGAGACTGTACAGGACACAAATAGGTTTTTAAGGTTTCCCAAACACATGCATAACCCATTTTGTATGCTGATTCTGGAATTGTGGTGCAAACTACTGTTTTTTTATTGCCTATTTGCTTACTGGATCTAAAAGTCCAGTACCTGTGGATTTAAAGTTGTGTAACAAAAGCATCATTAAGCTTAGACCTAAGAAACTCATTTTTAATTTATAAAGGGTTTTCTGTCTGCTTGCATCTGATTGGCTGATATATTTTAAGCATCAGCAAATAAAACGTATAAAAAAATTGGTGTATGCCTTCTAAAGTCAGTATTTCCCATTTGTTCTTTAAAAAACATAATCAGGTTGAATATATTATTTACTACAAGCATGGTTGTTACCCTCACAAAGTCCGCAAAGTATTTGTGGCCCAAAATAAAATGTTTCAAAGTAAAAGGAGGAAAAAGAAAGAAAACTAGAAAACAAAATGTAAAGTATTCATTACTCATCAAAGTCTTTGCACATTCATAAAATCATTACATAAACGTAAAATTCAGTACATGTAGTATGCTGAGTCTACTTCAAAATCAGGGAAAAAAATCTTATGTACCTCTCTGAGATCAGAGGGGTGCAATAACAAGTTTTATTATGCATAGCTTTCAGAGCTGTTATGCCATAATTTCAAACTGCAACACAACCAGTGGCCATTAAAGAATAAAGGCAAGGAGCTAAAACATCTCTCTTTCTCTCTCTGGGAATGAGCACCTTTCAGCATGCATTGTTTCTGTAGCAGTTGCGGGTTTTACTGGCTCAGGTTGCTAGCCCAAGGCCCAGCCCTCCTCAGAGGGTGCACTACATTCACAACTAGAGACAATTTAGAGTGTCCAATCTACCTACTACATGTCTTTGGAATGTGAGGGGAAAGAGGAGCGCCTGGAAGAAACCCACACAAATGGAAGGAGGACATGCAGACTCTACACAGAAGGCACCCCAGCCAAGAATCAAACTGGAGAATCTCTTACTGGGAGGTGACAACGCTAACCACTACACCACTGTGGTGCCCAAGGGAGCCCGCAGGATTTTTTGCAGGGGGGTGCAAACCCAGAGTCCCACCCCATGCATAGCTCACCCTGCCCCCTGCCAACACAGCCTGCCCAAGTCCACCCACAATTAAAAGCCCTCACCACACAGCCATTCCAGTGTCCCATTACTTGGCTATTTCTCCCCATTTACTGTAGACACTGTTCAAATCTGTGTGCATACTGTTTTATGCTTTAGTTCAACAATGATTACAGGCAGTTGGATTTAATTTACAACTTTTATTTCAAACATTATAGCCCAAACACTGAGACATTTACTAAACTTAATCAAAGCAATAGTCTTACAATGAAAACAGACTTGGCATTAAAGCTTCTCTACTTTTGAAACTCACCTTCAATGAAACAGCATTGAAACCCACATTCAAAGAAAAATGCATCTCTGGCCAGTGGCAGGTTATTTTACCTTTGAACTGTTTTCAAGCAATAGGCATTTCACAACTTTTATTTCAAACATTATAAGCCCAAACACTGAGACATTTTACTAAACTCTAAAACAAAGGTCTTACAATGAAAACAGACTTTGGCATTAAAGCTTCTCTACTTTTGAAACTCACATTCAATGAAACAGCATTGGAAAACCCCACACATTCAAAGAAAATGCATCTGGCCAGTGGCAGGTTATTTTACCTTTGAACTGTTTTTCAAGCTAAATGAGGCATTTACAACTTTTATTTCAAACATTGTAGCCCCAGAAACACTGAGACATTTACTAAAACCTAAACAAAGGAGTCTTACGAAAAGTAGAAAACAGACTTGGCATTTCAAAGCTTCTCTACTTTTGAAACTCACATTCAATGAAACAGCATTGAAACCCACATTGAAAGAAAATGCATCTGGCCAGTGGCAGGTTATTTACCTTTGAACTGTTTTCAAGCAATAGGCTCCTTGCACACCGTTAGGGCCATGCAAAAGTTATTTGATTTACCTGATTGTATTAATTATAATATACAATTGAATTATATCCCTTGTATTATACAGCAGCACTTGTTTGAGTGACTCTGCTGAAGTAAAAGTAATCTGAATAATTCCACATTAAAGATATCTGAAACTAATGAAGATGTTCATAGGTTCATAGGTTCATAGGTTCATACTAGGCTATCTGCCCAAGGGCATTTATAAGCCTAGCCCATAGTTATGTGGCTTTCCACCACCCCTTTGAGTTTGAATAAAAACTATGCCTATCATTTTTCTGTGCCTCTGTCAAGCAGTGACACTGAAGTAATCCCTGGGGTATATCTGCGATCTCCCATCCATTGGTCAAGATTCCTCTTGAACAAGGCCAGCGAGGTGCTCTGCCTCACATGTACCGGGATTTTGTTCCACAGCATAGGGAGTCTCTGGGTGATGAATCTGTCCTCCAGCACGTTCTATTTATAACCCGTGTCAAGGTTTAAGTCTCCCGCCTTGTGGTTCTGAGGGATCTAGATTTTTGAGGTGAAGCATATTCATCAAATCTGGGTTTGACATGGCCTTATATGTCAGGCACAGGTCACCTCTGAGCAAGGTAATCGAGACTGAATAAAGCTGGAGTTCTTTCAGCTGGGGGCAGCATAAGACATATTTTTGAGACCCTTTATCCTTTTTGGTAGGAGGAACTTTGGGGCCTTTCAAGCTGCATCAGGTGTCTGGTCAGATACATTCGGAAGCGGGGGCATTGTACTCAATCATAGGTCTAATGAGTGATGAGTACAGGGGGACGATGACCTCCTTGATCTAGATGTGAATCCCTTCATGATCTGTAGGTGAAGATGATATAGAAGGTTTTCCTAACTACTTTAGCAACATGAGTGTCAAACGAAAGACTACTGTCAACTTGGGTCCCCAGATCCCTGATGACTTTTTCTGTGCTCAGTGGATTGTCACCTATATGGTAGCTTTTTCATCTACAAATTCAGTGCCTGTTGCCGTCAAAGAATAAATTGCCTATGTTAAATTAAAAAATGAGTAGCTGGTATATTGCAATAGAAAATGGATGACAAGCTGAAAAACAGGTTCATAGTTATTAGGCATCTCATCCAAAGGAGGTCATCCTGAGGACTGCAGCATACAAATGTATATGCTGTAGGAATAGAACCTCAAGCCTTTACATTAAGATGCAAGTATTCTACTTGTGGTGCTACTAACATAGCTTTAAAACTTTATACCACAATAGAGATACCATTTGCTAAACAAAACAGTTGCACATTGTAAATAGACTTGGCATGAGCAGCAGTGAACTTAGCTTCCTTAAAACTCACAGTTCCTTGAAAAATGCACTTGAAAATAAATTCCACCTGCTAACTCTAACCTTGGGCATTTCACTGTCTCTCTCTCTCTCACACACAAACATGACCTTCACACCCCTCAAGGCCCCTCAACCTTTAGTGCAAGAAATCTGGACAAAGCCTAAAATAAATAGGGACAGATTATAAATATGGCTCTCAGAAACTTAGAAAAATTGCAAGAGTAACAGGATTTGTGTTAGTATGCATTTTTCTAAATGACATGACATCTAAAACTAAAATGTCTCATTTAGCAACTTCAATCCTTTTTAGAAGGAATATGGGGCAAAAATCTGGACAGCTGAGGGGTATGCTACCTCCCTCTTATACACCACACCAAATAATTCTGGTCAGACAAATTAGTTCTGGGAAGGTTGCACTGAACGGCACAGAGTGCTTGAGCTGACAAGAACCCTGGTAGCCAGTGATAACTGATCTGCAGCTCAGCAATGTGGAGCATTAAAGCATTTTTAGCAGAGCATTGTTTCATCACTACCTATTGTGTGTTTTTTTGCACATAAGCTGTAGTTATTTTTAACATTTGCCTTTTGGATTACTACAGAGTACATTTACCCACCAGAGCTATTGTGTTTTGACTTCAGTGTGGAGCTAGTTGTTGCAGGGCTTGGCTTTTAAGTAAGGTACTTAATGCAATGCTTATTTACCATCATATACCATTAAAGCCATCCTGACCCAACCAAGTGTATTACTAACACACAGACACTGCTATAAGACACTGGTCTGCAATAAAATGTAATGAGCTCTGAAAATACTGTAATCCTGTCCTTTTATTACAATGAATATAAAAATACTTAGGAAATAAGGTAAAAAAGCTCATAATCTTTGACCTAATAAAACTACTTTTCCACACTTCAAAACAATAATAAAATCAAACCCTCAGAAGTTTCCTTTGGAAAGGTATCTCTACTCTACTTAACCCCAGCAAACCAGGATACCCCTACCCCAGACCCAAATTCTGACCAAGACTTGCTACCTAATTTAACTCTTTTCATTGAATCCATTTCCAAATTAACGTCATCTTTCTCTAACACCACTTACATTTCTCCCAAAACTCTTTACCATCCCCCAACCATCTCTCACCACCCCACTCTGCTACTACTTCCCTCATTCCATCTACTAACTCCCATCCCTCCACTCCTACTACTTCATCAGCTTCATCTGCCCCTAATTCTCCCTCTTCACACTACTTTTTTCTCATTTAAACCTATACCCACTTCTACTAGCTCCTGATAACATCCCTTCTTACTTTCTTAGCAAAGCTGCTGAAGCAATCGCTTACCCTATTAGCATTTTAATCAACTGCTCTATCCAGAATGTATAGTACCCTCAAGTCTGGAGAAAGGGCCTTTATCATACCTCTACATAAAAGGTGGCAACAACAACGTTATTTAATTTCCGCCCCATGCTATTCTGTCCCCATCTCTAAACTCCTAGAAAAGTGTATCCAACTACAACTCCTTCCACATCTCTTAGATAATCACCTACTAACTCCCACACATGGATTCAGACCACATCATAGCACTATGACCGCCCTCCTCTCCTTCCTTGAAACTGTAAATAAAGCCAGCGACTCTGGCCAAATTGTTTCTACCCTACTACTCAACCTCTCTAAGGCCTTTGACACTCTCTCACAGCCTGCTACTAACTAAACTTTCTAAACTTAACCTACATCTCCCTCCTCCTTGAACTGGTTCTCCAGCTACTTATCTAACAGATCTCAACAGCAGTCAAATGGAAAAAGGCCACCTCCTCATTTCCTAAATACTCCTACTAGGGGTACCCCAGGGCTCTATACTGAGTCCCCTTCTCTTCAATATATTTATAAATGATTTCCGCGAACTGTATCCCATTCTCAGACATCATCAATATGCGATGATTCTGCTATTATCTCGCAGCTGCCACCTCTATCCCCTCACTCCTAAAACTGACTCAAGATAGCTTTTACAACAACTGAGCAATGGGTGAAAAGGAATCACTAGAGCACTCAATGCCTCTAAACCAAATTAATGTGTTATTCACCCCTCTAAAGGCAACTTCTTTCAATATAAACACATTCACATCTCTAGACAAAATAATCTACCCCTGGAACTGGTGTCCGAGACCAAGTTACTTGGGTCCAAATTGATAACCAGCTCAAATTCAACTCCACCTACAGTTAAATATCAAGAAAACCCATCAAAAACTAGGTATGCTTTACCGACAAAATCATTACCTTACACCTGCTACCAAAATCACCCCTCTACCTCATTTCTTATCCCTCCCTTCTCTATGGAGCTCCACTCCTAACTAATCTACAGACCTCTCTAAAGAAACACAACTTTCCTCTTGCTACAACAAATTGTCAAGTTAAGCTACCAACCACAAGTCACTCCACCCACCACTGTTCCTCTCTCCAAAAACTAAAATGGCTAGAGCTACCCAGTTATCTCTCACATATACTCAACTAAATCTTGCACATAGCTCATTTTCAACTCCTCCCTTTGGCCCTCCCTTTCATCAGCCTTTAAAATGCACCTTCCTGCTAGAGTATTAGGTCCAACAATCAAAATCTATTAGAAGTATATAAAACCAACTCGTCCCCAGGCAAAAATCTTCTGTCTTATGGCCTTGCATGCCTTTGGAACTCCCTACCACCTTCCATTAACACCACCCCAACCATTTATATTTAAAAAGATCTCTTCACTCACATCTAGTATCCCAGTGGGAATGCTCTTGCTCACACCCTACATAACTAACACTTACAAACTCCACCTTCTTGCTTTCACTGTTTCCTCCTGTAACTTACCTTATTACCTACCCTAACTCATACATATTATTATTCCTACAATAATCGAAAGAATATACTAGGCCACACTTCCTAAATGCATTGCTTCCCTAATACGTTATTGCTTCTCAGTACTTTTTGTGCATTGCTTCCTAATATGTTATTATTCCTCAATATTGTCATGAAATGCTTCCAAATATGTTATTAGTTATTTCTCAGTGCTTTTTGTGCTAAATTTCCTTTTAGTCTGTATTACCTATTAATTTAATCACTAGATTGTACTGCTCTAGTTTTGTTGTATTATTTGCAAATTGTTTATTTCTTGTATGATTAACTTCTGTGTAATTGTATAATTTGTATATCTATTAATAACCTACTTAGTGTTGGAGCTTTTCTCCCCAGGACTCCATTGAAAACGGGTTCATTTGGCCCAATGGACTATCCCTGGCAAACCAACTGCAAATAAAATAAATAAAATACTATCATATGCATTTCCAATACCCAAGGCTTATACATTATCTAGTCATGTGTAAATATTCTCTGCATGGCAGCTTAGCGAAAAGGCTTTCAATGCTGGTAATTCTTTAACAATATACTTACTAAAGCTTACTTGCATCTACAATGTCCGACAAGCTTACTAAAGCTTACTTTGCATCTTAACAATCTCCGACAAGCTTACCTGATGTTCATTAAACCATGGCTACTTAAACAGAGCAACAGGGCACTGTGACAGCATATAGTTCCAGAATAAGAAGCATAAATCAACAGTACAAAAATCTGATAGAAAACCAGAACATTTTGCAAAATCAAGGACAGATGAAAAGCCTGCGGTCATATTTGTGATCTACTTTGGATGAGGAATACTCTGCACACTTACACTGCATAACTGCTCCTTGCCTTCTATGGACACATCCAGAGCCACTACAATGGGGAGTGGGGTACAATAAGTATGTCACAATTTGAAATGTCTCTGGCTGATAGTGATGGATCTGACACTCATACCTCTCAACTTCAGAGCAAGAAATCTGGACAAAGCCATACATAGAACTAGAAGTGGGACACAAGCCCAAAAATAAGGCCAAATTTTAAATATTGCTCTTATAACTTAAATAGAACAGGTAGATCTTGCATTAGTACAAATTTTCTGAAGGGTATGAAATCTGAAACTCAAATGTCTGCCATTATTTTCTAACTTCAATCTTTAATGACTTGCCACTAATTTGCCAGAAAACCACAATTTTATATGAAAAGCGGACCAAAATGTGATGCAAAATACCTGTCAAAAAGGGACACCTTTTTAATATTAACAGTTAACTTGAAGCAGCTAACAAAATAAGAGCATCCACATGCATTTCTGAAATAAAGGTAATCTATAAGTGATCATTACAGTTATATATAATTGTAAACCCTCCATTTTCTTCCAAAATTGCCATTTTGGAGGAGAGGGATTATTAGGGAGAGCAACATTTTGAGCCAGAATTGGTAGGACAATTGAGATGTTTTGGATATTCCTAATCTACAAAGTGATTTGCCCATTACCTCTCAACCTCTTAATGCAGGAAATCTGAACAAGGCCAAATATATTGGGAACATACAAACACTACTACTAAAATTGCTCTTGTATAAACTTAGAAGACAGTCTTGCATTAGCATGCATTTTTCTCTGAAGGTTATGACATCTGAAACTCAATGTCTGTCATTTGTAATGGCTTCATTCCTAAATGATTTGCTAGAAAACCACAAATTTGAGGAACAAACCAAAATAAGCAGCAAATATCTATTCATTCTGCAAAGATATGGACAACTGAGATAGTATAGTTCAACTGGGGCTGTCTGAGCTTGCTACCCCTCCACAAAATCATGGTCAAATAGGCCTCCCCCTGCAGCCATTCCAATGTTCCATTCCTTGGTTATTTTCCCCCATTTATCCACAAACACTAATGTGCATACTGCTTTACTTCTGCAATGATTTAGGATTTCATTTGAAAGTTTTATTTTGCATTTTACAGCACAAACCCTAATACATATCTGTTAAAGCAATGCAGTCTCACAAATGAAAATAGACTAACATTAAAACGATCTCTGCTCTTGAAACTCACATGCATTGAAACAACACTGAAACCCACTTTCAGAGAAAATACATTTTGCCAATGGCAAATATTACCTCTGGGCTGTCTTCAAATCATGAGGCCCTCAAACATAACATGGCACACGTTATCTTTGATACACCTTCCTGACTGTATTACATTATATTCCTTGTACAATACAGTACAGTTGTTAGAGGGCATTTTAAATTTATTGTTTTGAACATTTTTCCAGTAAACAATGAAACAAAAAGCATCCACCAATGACAAAACTGCCCAATTCAGAAGATTTCCATCACCTAAAAAGCTCTACTCAAGTCCACCAGTATCAGTAAAAATATACACAATCTCTGGAAGTAGTAAACTCATTGAAAAACTGTGTAACTAAAAAAGAGGTTGCTGCTAGCAAACACTTTATGTCGCCATTATTTAATCTACAAATAAAGTGCCTGTTACCCCTTGAAGAATAAATTGCTTTTGTTGCATGCAATAAAAAAAATGAAAAGCTAGTAATACCGCAATAGGGAATGGACAAAGTAGCAAACTGTTAACAGGTTCATAGTTACTAGGTATCTTTTGCCAAAAGTGACTGCAGCATCCACCCCTTTACAACACAATACAGCATCAGTAATGCATTTACCTACTGTGGGAGTAGAACCCACAGCCTTCAGCATCTAAAAGCAAGTACACTATCTGTTGTGCGTGCTATTAACAATGCCCAAGCAGACTAAACACAAGCAGCACTAAACTTTTGTCTCCCTGCAGCTCTCAGCTCCCTTGAAATTCTACCGACACTCAGCTGTATCTCTGAACTTTTCAGCACAAGAAATCTGGAAAAAAGCCAAAATTTTATTGGGGGACAAAAGGCCAAAAACCAGGGACACATTTTAAACATTGCTTGTATAATGTTTGAAATTTGCTAGAATAAAATGCTGCTACCACCATACATTTCACTGCCACGCCTTGAACTAAGGGGACCCGTGCAAAACAGTCATCAGACAACATACCACTATGACAAATCAACTGTTTTTGTGAAAGAGGAAGCACTGAAACTTAAATAGCTACCATTTAGTGAATTCAGTTCTCACCATAGCACAGCTGTCAACCTCTTTAGCACAAAAAAGAGCCTTGAACAAAGCCAATAATGGGTGACTACAACCACCAAACATTCAGTGAATTCAGTTCTCACCATAGCTCTCAACCTCTTAGCAAATAACACCTCGACAAAGCCAGTAATGGGAGAATATAGCCCCTAAAACATATTCCAGTGAAATCAGTCTCTTACCATAGCTCTCAACATTAGCAAAAACCTGGATGAAGCCAATAAATACCTGAACAAAGCCAATACTGGGTGAATACAGCCCCTCAAACATATTCAGTGTGAATTCGGTTCTCTACCATAACTCTCTAACCCCTAGCACAAAACCTGGATGAAGCCAATAATGGGGGGAATACAGTCCCAAACACTACCTAAACAAAGCCAATACTGGATGAATACAGCCTCCAAACATATTCAGTGAATTCAGGTTCTTACCATGTACTCTCAACCCTAGCACAAAACCTGGATCTAAGCCAATAATGGGGGAATACAGTCCCAAACACAGGGGATACATTTCAAACATCCATCTTGTACAATTAGAAAATTGCTAGAATAAAAGCTTGCTGTTGTTACCATGCACTTTCTGAAGAATATGAAGTCTGATATTGAAGTGTGTCCATTTTTTAACTTTTGTTAACCAGGAAAATCTGACTTTGAAAAAAAGCTAATTTTTGCAGAGGCCAGGAGAAACACTCCAGACAGCCAAGAATAAAACCAGAGAACATGTAGCTGTCAGGCAACAAGGACACAAATGCAGAAACCACAGATTTTATGAGGAACAGAATAAGTATGAGGGAAAATCTACTAACATTTTTACAAATGGTGGTGGGTAGGGAATTCAGGCTCTTGCCACTTGGGCCCAAGGTACAGGGTTCAAGTCTTATTCTCTACCCACCACCATGTACACCTGGGGCATTATACACACACACACACACACACACACACACACACACACACACACCTCTACCTGAAAGTGTCCCATCCGTTTCAGGTCCCACTTGCTAAGTGTCCCATCTTCTGTTTGTTTCAGGTCCCGCTCGAAGAATTATCCTGCTTGTAAACCCGTCTGTGTGAGTTCCCGCTCACAAACTTCTAAATGACAGCAATGATGTCAGCTCACCTGTGACTGGATTGTTCGGACTTCTTTCTTCTTAAAGAAGAACGCACGTAAAAAAAAATCTCTTGTTTGAAATTATCTAGCTTGAGTCTCCAGGGGGGTGCAAGTGCACCCTTGCACCTGCACTCGCGGGCTCTTTGCCCCTGCATCCACACCAGATAAGTCTTCCTGTCCTTAAAACTCATATGTTAGTTGCAGGCACTGAAAGTAATCCAGGTCCCCCTTATACCGCCTCTGCAAATTTCAAAGAGCTAAAACTGTATTCTCAACTCTGTGTAGCGTAAGAACCAAGATCAAAATGCTTGAGGCAAGTATAAAACCTGATGATTGTATTCCCTACTTCAAAGCAACAATGGAGAATTCCTAAGACAGTCGATAACCTCCGGCCATGCGTAGCTGTAGGGGTTGAGATCCTACTACTTACTGGTTTACATTAATTGCAACTATTATCTCCGACTATGACCCAAACTGAGCAGTCTATAAATACCAGGTAAGGGGTCATCTTTTTTAACTACCTTTATTAAAAATATCACTTGGCAAGACATAGGTGTATATACATTACTAGAAAAGAAAACAAACCATATTAACATTTTTTTTCTATTTACACACATTATACATTTCATCTTCTACCATGTACAGGGCTAGCCACCGTGGTGCGAATCCCTATGGCTCTAGGATGACTGTCACTGTTAAGGTGACTTACCCAGACCCCATGTCCTGCAAAAATGGGAAAAAGAAGGTTGTGGATGGATGGATACACTTCATCTTCTCTTTGTTTTTATCAACTGCCTTTCAGTCCCATTCATTACAATAATCATTCAATTCCTGCCTTCCCTTAAACCTCACTCCTCCTCCTCGTGAGCATTAGTCTGTATGTATTGTCCCCACAAATTCCATTTATTTCTGTGTAATTTGTTCCTTCCCTTTTCTAAAGATCCCTTCACTTA